>NW_003805441.1:296568-330079 GCF_000255335.2 Galendromus occidentalis
GCCAGAGATCCAAAATGATAGTGGATGGAGGTACCCTGTACTCCTGCATTACGCAAAAAGAATTTTGGGGGGGCCATGGCCCCCTTGGCCCCCCCCTGGGTACGCCACTGTCTCTGAAGCCATCGGCTTCGGAGCTTCCGAAGAAGAATTCGATGCAGTTGAGGTCTGGCGTCCTGTGGATGAGACTTAGACTTACGTCAGTCCGTGCTCCCTCGAACGTGCGACCGATTTCCCCCCCGGGAAGATCGTTGCCGAGGTTCTGCCACCCGGCATACGGTCGTGGAAAAACGACTACTTCGTGCGAAGAGTTAGGGGCTTGCCACAAAAAAAGAAGGATGGAAATCGCAACCTAGCTCTTTCGAAGAAAACTCGCTCGGCGGTGATTTCCACCAGGAGATCGGGATCAACTCAGTCGCTGTATGAGCGTATGCTCGTAGCGCAAAGGATCCGCTCCTTCCCGGGACGGAAACTGAATCCGCGAGATGCGATCATTAGACCTATACTGAAGAGGAAAAACCGTGCGTCATGACTCATGAGGATATACAAGAATACTTCCCCGCGAGGGCTTCGAGACGGACTGCTCTCAATCGTTCGGAGCAATATGTATCGAATAAGGTCCGGCTCATAATCAGACTTCCTTCGCCGATTCATCCCCGAGGGAACGTCTCGATCAAATCTGAGCAAGCCATCTATTTTCACTCAGCTGTACGGTCTTTTTTTCACCGTTGCTGACCTGAAGAATAGCCACACCACTTCGATTGAGTGAAACTCTCGCCGCTCCTCACTTGCTTCCTGTCAAGTCATTCTCGTGATTTCGCGATACACACAGAGCTGTGCGCCATGGGATTTTCGTCGGCGGCGGCGACGGCAGGCTGGAAAACAGGCGGCGGCGGGCTGGAAAACGGGCGGCGGGATAGGTGGAACGCACGTTCAAAAGTCCTCTGATCGCGTCTCCTCATTTGTTGATGAAATACTATTTGACACGTGCAGCGTGCGATCTGCCGATGCATGCGAAGTTTGATTGATCAGTCTGGGCTCTCAACGACCACGAAGTACTCGATGGAGCTTCGGTCCGGAACTTCCTGTTTCATTCGAATGCTATGCCCCCGCACTCTCGTGCGAGCTCAGTACCTCGAACCGAGTTTCCATTTTTTCCCCGTGGTTTTCTGTTACTTTTCATGAGGATTGGGCACGGCGCGCCGGCGTTCCGACACGCCGTCGGACGCCGTGCTCGGGTTCCGGACTCCAGAGGTCGGCGGCGGCGATCGTCGGTGAATTCGTGACGCGGCGCGAAGCTCTGGATACGCAGTGTGTTCATGCCGCATTTATGCCAATATGAAAATGCACGCCCGGTCGCCATTCGATCCCCTTATCGAGTTCCACAGACTATTGGTGCAAGCCCGTTCATTGGAGTCCCGACCCCTTCCATCAGAATAACCCCTTTCATCACGGTATGTACATATGTGTGCCTCCTTCTGGGATTCTTGGCGTCTTGCATCGATTTCGAGCTCCTGCTAATCTGAGCGGTTATTGAGAGGTCTGATGGGAGATCGATGGAAACTCACGTTCTAGATTCTAGAGCTCTATCCGTCACGGGAACAGCCAAGATTTCCTGGTATACTCGCGGTACCGAATTCTCCGACGCAGCTCACAGTCTAATCTGGAGAATCTCATGCTCCCGAATACCTAGCGGATCTCACGCATTATATCGAGGACTGAGTATGTCGTCCGGAACTCTCACTACTGGCGTATGGTAGAAAATCCCGGTCTTCGATTTGTCTGTGCGATCGAAATCCCTTTTGAAGATTCCCAAAGCCCGCGATCATCTGGCCTGATAGGACAGGATGAATCGACGCGGGAAGGCTCTTGCGGGAGTCGTGATTAGCCGGAGCCTCCGATATCACCTTCATGGTCGCCTCGCCGAGGAAGATTTCGGGAATGTCATCCGAATATACCCCAGTGTACCCGATGATGCCACATCCCCGCGGAAAGCCCAAACTGCCCGAAAACAATATACGCATCTGGCATGACCTCCCTGGGCGGAACTAGCCGGCGAGGAAGGCCGAGAGTCGTTCTAATTCCTTCTCGAGTGAATGCTGGAGTGGTCACTGGCCCGGGCCACAAACCCTTCGGCTCGAAGAGAAAGAGGGAGAGGACGTTTCGGACCCAAAGTGCGATCCGAATGGATTCTGCATCGTGATTCGCTCCCTCGATTTTCTATTTAGTCCCGCATCTTAGTGCTGCGGTTTCGTGCGAGCCTATATGATTCTGGCCGAAGATGTCGGCGGCGTAAGGAGACGTCTCGGATCTTACACAAATGACCCGCTGTTGCCCGGATACATCGGGAAACTTCTGTGGCTCTATGATTCGGACCACAAGTCTATCCATTCTGTGTCGACAATCTGATTCTGCCGCTCCCCGCTGCGGAGAGGCTCGGGCGAACCAGGGTCCTGGTCCCCGCACCGGAGTAAAATGCGAGTAATGACGAGGCCGTCTTGAAAAGGCGTCACTGAATCAAGAGATTTCACGTCTCGAGATGAAATATGAGATATTTTTGAGCAGTTGACGATTTATTCTCGCTTGGCGGCACTGCCTGCCCGGCGGTTCGTGAATGACAGTCGTGATCATCTTGGACTGAGGTTCCGGCGAAAGACACGAGCACCGCGATTGAGTTTCTCTTGATGGCCGGATAGAGAGACCTGCTTAGTTGGGGCCAGGTTTCGCGTAAGTCGGCGCCGACTCGAACAGGACCTCCGATTCGAACAACTGGATCTCGGCGTGAATTACCCGACCCGGGAAGCTCTGTACTCTTGTACAGCCACTAAGTGTTTCGTCCAATATATACAACATGGAGATACAGTCGACGACATGGATTTGGCGCCCTGAAAGAACTCGAGAAGTTATTTTTCGACGTGAAACGTCTTTAAAAAGGTTGGCCTAGTATTTCACCAAAAGTGTGACGAAACTTGTCCATTTTCTACGCCCTGCAGCCCCGTGCCTTCTACACCGATCGACACCCGGTATTTTCCCAATTTCGGTGAAGAGTTCGACTTCACTAGTGATAATGAGACCTAAAAGTACGAGCTGAGTTTAAAGAGATAATGACGATGCTCGAGTCCTACGAATGGCCATTCCGAAGACGTTCCACGTTCTCTACACGGTAGTGGCTCTGCTGCTACCTCTGAATTTTGGGTCAAATTCAAAGATTCTTGATCGATGTCCGTGCTTGGCCCGGTCCGAGATCGTCAAACACGTTCAATTTTCCCGTCGGCCGATGTAGTTAGCAGAGAAGCCTGCGAAGCCGTAGAGAAAAGTCTTCGACAGGAACCTCAAGCGAAAGTCTGTAGAAGCTTCCCGCCGTTGCCTGTCCGTGGCTCCGCGACGGCGATCCAGCTGTGTGAGCTCTTTCCGACGATTTGTTCCGCTGTGAGTCGAGGGATTCCGGTCATGGTGGACACTCAATCGACAGGGTAGGCTCGCTAGAGCGCTGTCGAAACACGAGGCTGGCCGCGGGCGAAATACGTCTCCGCAGTAATTGCGCTTACGTAGACGTAGGTAGGGGCTATAGCCAAGACACCGACGACAAGAGGAACCGGCGTGAGCTAAGCATCATTTTCCCCTATGCGACAGCCTTCACTCCTCTCGGGGAAAAAGAGGAACATAGATGCGACGATGCCGATCACACCGTCGAGAATAGTTCCGGGGCATCTTGCTGAGTTCGATCCGGTTCTTCCACAGGGATTATCGAATGAAGGCGGTTCTCGTCTCGGTCAACTATCGAATCGGCGATCCGATTCGCAGTGCTTAGCGATCTTGGAGCTTTTTCCCAGAGGAATGCTTCCGTATCTCGGCTCACGTTCCGCTCCTCCAGCGAGAGACTCCGGAGAGATCTGGACGCTCAATGTAGAGAATGTTTCGCTCATACATCGCCGGAACACTCTTTCGAGAGCCTGTTCCGCAAAGACGCATTCGAAGGGAAATACCGAGGAAGAGACTCACCTGGTCTTCAATCTCATCCGAAAATCCGGAGAAATCGATTGCAAGGAAGCTTTCGCATGGCAGAGTATTGCGAAGCCTAGTTTTTCATCACGTAATTTAGGTAATGCACGAACTCATGCTCGGGAAGAGCCTTCATTCTTTCACAGAGCTACGAAGGTTCTTCTCACATCAGAGAAGGGGGAAAGCGGTCGTCATTCGATGAAATTTCCGCGGCCTACCGGGAAAGACGAAAGGTACACGAACTTTCATAAGAAGACCTCTCGATCGGTCGACTTGCGGAGGCGATCTCGGAGCGGTCTAGTTGCAGCTCTGAAATCAGCACACGAAGCTTTGCGTACGGAATCGTGTACGAATTGTCAGAGCCGAAACAGTCCGTCCGAACGTCCGATAAATCTCAGCCGGGTCCATTTTCAACTAATCCTTCCGGACTCTCACGCACTGTGAGCGGGTATCTTGGGTCGACATTCCAGAGTATTTTTGCGATTCCACATATATCTCACCAACGATGAGACACATGTATGGGCATCGATCCGGAAATCAGTCCGGAATCAAGTCGCGTGGACCCAGAGGGCTTCATTCCGAATTCCGAGATCCACATTGTTTGTTGACTTATTCCGAGCGGCGAGTAGCGGGATGGATTGATATGCCTGAGGGAGTTCTATGGGTTATTACTCGCATGTTTCTCGAGGATGTAGTGTTAGTATTCATAATTACCTAAAAGCTCGGAGCAATCGAATCAGTGGGACGACTCCTACCGCACGTGATCCATCTCGACTCCGCGCCCCAAAACAGGACGGTGGTACCACAAGAGCAACGTAGACGAGGGCGTTTAACATAATCACGACGCAATTCATCACAGTCACGTGACGTTCACGCTCTGATGACTTTGTCATCGATTCGAGCTCATGTCATAGCGTTCGCGAACTCGGACCATAGTATTCTGGGCTGAGTGGTCGATTTATAGAGATCCTGATCGATGAACACTCGCGTCTCTCACTCTCGATGGTGAGGACAGACTTCGGTTTAAGATTTCTTTCTTCGACTCTGATCGTTGACATCGATACACGTCGCGAAAAATGCTACCAATCTCGTGGCGGGCTCATCGAGATTCGATTCTTCCAGCCAGCCGTCCGGTGACGTCTCCATAGATATTTTCGGTCTACGCTGGCTAGACGATTCGCCGAATCGTGGCATTGGAAGAGGATGCTCCGCGCTCTACCCATGGAGCGGTTCGATCGTGTAATCGATCCATCTCTCCAGCATCATATGATTCACATAATATTCGAATGGAATATTTGACCATCGTTCTGGAATCCCGGAAGACTTAGCGAGAAGTCCGACGTCGTCCGAAACGATGGCTGGGAGGAGGAGGGGCACCCCATCGGCGAACGATCTATCGAAGGATTTTTCGAATCAGTATAGTGTATACCACATCATCCGTGAATTCTGAGACTGACTGAGTTTAGCTCCCGGATAACATCAGCCCACCTAATCTGATGACGGTGATGTACGTGCGTAATATTGGGCGTATCGGGGCATCGGAGGAATGAAGCGTTTACACAGGACGACGAATATTCTTGAGGGAAAAGTTGAATCTCGGCCGGGTGAGTGCTGAGAAGCGGTCGGGAGCTTTTTTCCCTGTCCGTCTTGGATAGGAGACATTGACCAGACTCCATCCGAGACGGAATAGATTGACTTGGAGACATCAGAAAAGAGAGCTTCCCCGCGAACTCAATACAGGGTGAATTAGTCCAGAGACTGGCGGGATTAGTTTCTCCATGGACGGAGAAACATCATCATCATACATCTCATCGTTCGCACTGTCTCAACCGTTCGTTCGAATGACAGCTCGATGCTATCGCAGGTCATTTCCAGTCGCCTTGTCTTCTGACTTCTCATACCCCTATTATAACTCTCGCCTTCTCCTTCCCAGGGAGGACATTCCCCTCCTCTAACGTTCCTCGGACTTCTTTCCTCCGACTCGATTTTCGTCTCTCCCAAGCACATGTCGCAGGGTGTCGGCTCCGAAGCAGCGACCCCCTAGACTACCTCAGCACATACATAAACGGGAAAACCGGGGCCAGAGAACGAGGGCAGGGACATCCTTATCTGGTCTGTCCAGACTCCAGATGAGCTCATCCGCGTCGCGTTCTTTTGTTTGCTGGAATTTTGGAGGACACCAATTCGATCGAAAGTCTCGGCCGCTGACCGATGTGCATGCTATCAATCAAGTATCCCTCCGAGCTCTTCTCACAGTCAGTTATGAAGAGTAGTACATCCGTCATCATGGCAAGAATAAATCATGATCTGAGACCTGACGGCGACAGCCGGTCGAGATGGAAGCCATTTGTTCCGTCATTCGATATTTTGAAGTTTCTCGGAGAACGCGTTTGCTTCTTGAGAATCGCTTAACGGTCGGTCGGAGATCGGGCCGGATCAACGACTAGAGTTTCCGTTCGACATTCAGCACAGCAGAACCGTCCTTGGAACAAGAGGTGCGACGATACTATCCGACGACCAAAACAAGCAGACGATGGGAATAGCGGGACTCATGTCGAATTAGCTGTGATCTTGTCATCAAATATCGATTGGCCAATAAAAATTCCCCATGGCAAGTTCGCCGTCTTAATGAGCTCGGGCTCTCTCCGCGTATTCTGCTCCGCTCTCCGCTGCTACCAATTTCTTCACTGGCTCAACAGCGCTGATTGGGGCGAGTCTCATTACTCAAGTCAAGCAGAACGACTCCAATTTTCATCTTGGACGAGGGTCTCTGATGAGGGTCCGCTACGAGCTCGAAAGCCCACCAGGATACCACAAGACCGGTTCGGAGAGACTTTCTGGAATCGGGAATATCGCGCGGAAGTACACTCATCCCACATAAGGAGAAATCGTGGAGGCTTCCTGCCGCGGCCGGATTATCACGGCAGGCCGACAGGATCAGCAAGATGAAGATTTTCTTCTGATGACGGTCTCAATTATTCTGTCCCTTCGGCGCCGTTTCCATGCTACGTATGCCTGTCGGTGAGCGAGGAAAGGAGCCAGACGGGCGAAGTAAAACAAGTGAGTGACAAGTACGCGTGACGCCTTGCGTCGCTAGCTCCCTGCAGGGGATCGATTCGTTTTCGTCATTTGCCCGAGCAGCTCCTTTCCGGGCCTCAACGGAGAGCTCCTCGTGGTAATCAGTGACACTGCTTAGTGGAAATCCAATGATATGTTGCTTGGAGAGGATTCATTGTTAGCGGGAGCAATGTGCGTGTTCATCGAGCTGCAATGTTGTCTCAATGGGTACTAATCATCGAGAGCTACTCTACCGAGAATAAGCTTCCCAGGAACAGCAGTTCAATGACCGTTCTAGTGTTCGGAGACTCAGGCAGCGGAAAATACTAGACGAGGCAGACAGAAAAGCATTGAAAATCCTTAGAATGAGGCCCAAAACTTGGCAAAATCGGCAGGGAAAACGCCGCACTAGATCAATCGTAAGTGCCGTTCCATGAGGAGTTTTCGTGGGAACTCGCAGTCCCATTAGTTTGCCATCGACGCCGGGCTGATAGGAATATTCCAGATCATCGGAATAGATATTCTGCGTCTTAATGGACCATCAGACTTCATCGGAACCAAGATGGGTTCCTGGAGCATGGGTTCCGCCGACCCCATTATGTCGCCGATCCTGTTCGAATTTCCCGGAATTCAGCGTCTCACTGGGTCAAAGAGACACTTCAGGCACGAGAAAAACGATATGCATAGGCATCGACTATGGAGAAAACGTCGGAAGAGGCAGCCATAGGCATTTGTGGCGGAATGCCGGCACACCCGAGCTCTGTGAATTTCCATTATGATCTGCCTAGCGAGGGACAGATGAGGATAACTTTCCTCTGGTTCAAGGGGAGATCGACGAAGCATGTCCCTCCATAATTGAACGAAGCTCTACCCTGTTCTAAGACTAGTCGAGCCGGGCCGTCGAACGAGTCTACTCAGTCTAATTTCGGTCGGATCGAGGAAATTCAGACGGGGTTTACGCACCTGAGACTCGGGCTCGAGCGCATGCGGCATTGCAATGGCGTAGGTATATCCGAGACTTACACTAATATGTGAACAGGAGTCTGGAGAGATCCACGGGAACCGATGGAGGGCTGTGTACGTTGGGAGAGCCCCGGTTCGGCTCTTCATTTTGAATGGAATATTTCGCCTCGAGGTCGACAAGCCGACTCTGCCGCGTCCTCGAAAGAAGATAGCCCCAAAAAATGATCAACCGAGAGATGAGGGGAGTCGGGACGCGTCTCGACTACGAGCTCGCCTCTGTATATGTTCCCGGTGTCTATTGATCTGTCTCTTGTGTCCTCCCATCATTCGAACAGGAAGAGAAGACCACGCTTGATTGTGAGGAGGCGAGCTTCTCTACGGATTCCCATACTTGGTCTTTTGTCTGACCGATCAGGACCTGAAAGGCTCCGCCCGATATCGGGATCGGGAGGAGAAAATCCAGACCGATGCTCCACGGCAATTATTTCCGTCCCTGATTTCCTCCTCTTAATCGATTAGCGCCGGGAACGACTGACACAAGTGGAGACACGGTCGCAGAACCGTCGACAGCTCGCCGTGTGAGGGTGGGAACCAGGCGAATTATGTGAGTGCTTCCCGTCTCATAGCTCGATTGAACAAAGTCAGAGAGCTCGCCCGCGCCGATTTCGTGTTCGTCGTCCCTGTCCCTTATCTATTCATACCTAGGCAATCGGCTCTTCCTCTAGTCGAGTCAGGGATCTCGAGTCCGTGCTCATCTGGAGGGATACCCAATATGTCAGGGTATTGCCTCCGGCGAGGCACCGACATCGTTCCCGGAACGAGACCGCTCCTAGGTCCGAGTAGGAAGTCATTCAAATAGCTACATCTTATCCCCGTGAAATTTCCGCGCACCTCGATCCTTCCGAGAGAAATGAGTTTCGTGGCACGATCTGGTATGTACGGGATTTTTCTCGACCCCGTAATGAGATTTCTCGGATTCGATATGCCCTGAACGAGAGAACCGAGCGACAAGTTTTACGTCAGAGAAGACTCGGGTTGAAGGTTCGAGAAATCGGTTTATTCACGCATCGATTCATTCTTAGTATTGGGCAGAAATAATTCGAAGTCGAACAGAACAGTCTAGGAAGAGGTTTGGGCACCTCGTTGGTGTCCGTTCTTCCTCTCATCAACTTCCACTGTGTCAGTCTCGATTCCTTGCGCTCCGCGAAGCCTTATCCCATCAAAGTCATGACAAACCTTAACAAGCGGCTCCCTAATCGCTTTCGAGGATCGCATCATCGGTATAACATCTTCTCGAAGATTGCCCCCAATAACTCTGCTCTCGGTATACCACTCCAAAACAAGCTGTCCGCTGCGCCTGGAATCTTCGCTCTAATAGCGTCGAGTCCGTTACCGTCTTCGGCGATCGCTTCCCAGAATGATTCCCCCTCGAAGAATCTGTCATAGTCATACCGACCGTGCGAATCGCGCCACGATCAGTGCACCCATCGAACTGTAACAATGGAGGCCGCGCAAGGAACGGGGACAGCTTTGGAAGCGGCCACGAAATCGTTCGCCGCTTACACCCAGAACGGGCTCTTGCGGAGAAAGGATGATGGTTGTAAAAGTCGGGAGCTCTTCCGGATTTCCGAAAATCACGATAGAAACTCTCGGATTTCCGAAAGCCTCAATCGAAATTCCCGGATCCGCGGGGAAGATGATAGATTGCAGAAAACAGACCGAGTCAGCGGGAAGAAGATTCTCCTGTACGAGACAGAGCAATTCGTATAATAGATAGATCTTCCTAGATGGAGAATGGGCTCAAGTCGCCACAGCCAGTCGTCTGCGTTTCCGAGGAGTACATTAATGCGATGAAGGTGGGGACTAGAAAGTTTTCGTCTACTTCGCTGGAGCCCTCGTTAAGAGGAAATAGGACATCGTCTGTCCTACGGTTCTATACGAGCGCAAGTGGTCCTGAGCGCGGCGTTCAAAGCGCAAAGTTAATCTAACGTACGTGTATTCGAGCTCATTGTCAGATCTAGAGCGCACAGCCGACCGTCGTCAATCTATCGGAGAATCCCTGGAGAGATTCGGATGCCGGTACTACTCCGCAATCCTCGAGAGTATGGAGAGCTAAGACATTCGTCGGGCCCCGAGCCGCGTTTACGGCGCGTCGTCACGGCGCTCGCCCTATCTGATGACGGAGCCGAACACAAACTCTGACGTTATCTGAAAAGGAGCCATGTCGTTCGAATGCGTGCAGGTGCTTGATTTAGGTGTAGCCTCCCGGATCCGACCCGTCCCAAGTTGACTGCCGCTAAAAACATGTTAGTCGATCAATCGGGCATCTCTTCGAACATTTGTTCGCAGACTCTACGAGGACAACATTCGATATCAAAGTCATAATGGCAGTTCCCCAATGCCAGACTGAAATCTGACGGCGACAGCCGGACGGGATTGTCGCCATTCGTCTCGACATTCAATGCTTAAAAGTTGCCCGGGGAATGCTTCGGCTCCTCGAGAATCGTTTAATGGTCGGTCGGAGATCGGACCGAATCGGCGGCTAGAGTTTCTGTTTGACATTCAACACAGCAGAACCGTCCTTGGAATATGAACCGAGACGATCTTACCCACGTCCGACGACCGAGCGAACAAATGGAGTCACAGATATACTGGCAGCGTAGCCGCGACCTAATCATCGATTTCCTGACCGAAAATGAGGGCGGGGGGCCCGCTCAGCTGATTTGCCAAGTCTGGGTGTCAGGAATTCCCTCCTCTTTTTCGAGTTCGATCTTCAGACGATCGAGCAGCAGAGTCACCCTGATGATTCAAGTCGAAGGAGATGGCGAGATGAGTATGGATATTGCGCGTCGGCGTCGCCAACTTCCCCCCCTTAGACTCTATTCTCCTTAGTTTCGTCAACGCTGATAATCAAGTCAAATCAAGCATCGTGGTCCCGATCCCCATTGAGGCTCCAGAAGAGCGATTTGAAAAGCAGCCCTGCAATCGCAAGTATCACGGAAAAGCACAAACATCTCAGGAGGTACCGTCAAGCCTTCTCGCCGCAGCTGGATTATCCGGGTCGGTAGGATCAGCAGGATGGATTTTTCCATCGAATGAGGGTCTCACTCATCTTGGTCCCCCGGTGCCGTTGCTTCCCCGTGTACGTTTGTGTATGTGCATTAGTTCACGCAGGCAGGGGATAACGCACACGCCGCGTCGAACGTCGGCTTCGCTGGCTCTCTGCAGGGAACCAATCCCTTCGCGTCGTTTTTCCGAGTGGCTTCGTTATGCGTGCTCAATCATCCTCCAGTCTCAATCGTACCCATATGAAACCCGCGGCGGCGAGCCTTTTGTGGAGATTCGTGAAACGGGCTTGATGACAATCAATAATAAGAGCTTGCAGGAATAGAACTCATTTGTCGAAGCTGCGCGCATCTTCACCGCGTTGCGACCTGGCCCTGATGAGTGTCTGCCGGTTTATCTGAGCCTCGTCCTGAGAGACATTTGGATAAAGGTTTTCCCTCGATCCAAGGGAGGTAATCGAATAAAGTCTCTCCGTCATTCGACACGTTGCGTTGCACGAATAATTCTGACTCGTCGAGCCGGACCGCCGAACGAGTATCATCAGTCTTCAATATCGAGAAAATTTCGACGGGATTCCCACACCCCAGCAAACCTGGACCCGAGCGCGTCTTGCGTAGAACTTTGGTGAATATTTTCGGAAAGGATAAA
This sequence comes from Galendromus occidentalis, assembly GCF_000255335.2. Classification (NCBI taxonomy): domain Eukaryota; kingdom Metazoa; phylum Arthropoda; class Arachnida; order Mesostigmata; family Phytoseiidae; genus Galendromus; species Galendromus occidentalis. The sequence continues at coordinate 308,302 of NW_003805441.1, forward strand.
TCGCTCCAAAAAGCCGAGGGGAATGAGATGATCGAGTCTCGTTCCGACTGTTCATTTTGAATAATATAACCCGCCCCTAGATTGACTGATCGAGTTTCCTAGTTTCCGAAAGCGAAGAGCCTTGAAAGTCTGAACAGTCGGAGGATGAGACGACCTCGCTCATTCAGGAATATATTCTCGGTGTACGTTGTAGCATCACCCGGAGGGGGAGAGGTTCCGCAATCGTTGGGTGCTCTCCTCCACGGATACGACCCCCAGATTCATCGCACGACCGACCTAGACCCGGAGGGCCCTGCTCCATATGGGACCTAGAAAGTTGAGATCGGGACAGATGCTTGACCTCATCATTTTGTCTTGGACCCCATTCGATACCCTGATCCGTGACAGGAACAATTTCTACAATCGCAGATATGGTCAGAGCTCGCTGCGAACAGCGAGAAACGAGGCGAGAAAATATGCTATTCCCGCCGCTATGGCTCGACTGGACAGAGTCACAAAGCTCGCTAGATTTTGTCGGCAGCTGTTGCAGGGTCTCTCGTAGAAATGACGTGCCCCATGTGAGTGTCGTTGCCGTCTTTTGTATATTCGCATCTTGTCCATAGGCTTTTACCCTGGTCAAGATCCTGTCATTCCGTCTTGAACCCTTCGTTCCTGAGAGCTCATGTTGATATTTCAGAGGTCCGCCCCTGGCTCAATATCGACATTTTCCCCGGATTCGACTCTCTACCGGGGACGGTTCCAATGTGCGAACAGAAAATCGCTTCAGCAGCCGAATCTAATCCCCGTGACATTCCCCCGCTTCTCGATGCTTACAGGAAAAAATCTGGGGGCTTGACCCGGAGTCAGATTTTTCTCCAGACCGCTTCGAGATAAAAATTTCTACATATAATTGAAGCGGATATTCTTAAACGAAGGAATCCGGAAAGAAATATGATACCAGAGTTGACTTGGGTCGGCGCTCCCAGGAGCCATACCATCCACGCATCATTCCGCTTCGATTCGAAGGGGAGGAATAGTTCGAAGTCGAACGGATCTGTCGTGACAGCGTACTGGTGACCTCGGTGGTGTCGTTCTTTCTCTCATTAACCTCCAATGTGACAGCCTCGATTCATTACGCCCTGTGCAGCATCATCTCACCGAAGTCATGAGTCATGACAAACCTTGTCATCTGGGTTTTGTCACGTTCTGTAGCGCGGGCGCTTCGCAAACCTCGAACTTTCACCCCGTTTCCAGGGATAACAAAGGTGCGAGACAACTTCCTGGAGATTCCCGACGCTTGTCGAGGCGCGAACAACGCCCATATGCGAAACTCTCGCTCCCTACTGCCGGCATCCGTGCCGTGAAGACCCCGTCGAGGATGTTCCCACGCATAAATGTGCTTCCCTATGACAAGCAACGATTCCAAGGGTTCGGAACTCCAAGATGTTCCGACGGCCCTTCCTGATGAGCTCTCTAGGCCAGCGGTTCTCAACCTGGGTTCCGCGGAACCCTAGGGTTCCGCGAGCTCTTGCTCGGCTGCTCAGAATTTTATTCATTTTATCGAATCGGAATGAATTTCCTAAGCTCTAATGCATGCAGGATACTTCATGCGATCGTGGTCGAAGGTTTTGAGGTGATTAAGGGGAAAATTTGGAAAGATAGAGTCCGAAACCAATAATGAGGGTTCCGCGGAACCCCACTAGGGTTCCGCAGGGCCAAAAAGGTTGAGAACCCCTGCTCTAGGCAGCAAGAGGGTTCCGTCGCGGTAAAAATTCAATCAGCGATCGCCTCCAGGAGAGCTGACCGAAGCGGTAATTTTTTGCACCAGCGAGAGCCTGCCGCGGACGTGCTTTCGGGACATGCACTTTAGAGTGCTTTTGTAATTCATGACTCATAAAACCGCGGGCCCATCCCTTTCATATTTGTTCAAACGCAGAGCGTAGATATGAAATTCCTGCGGGTCCACCTCCGGTCCTTTTTCTATTACGAGTATTTCCCGCTCTTTCCCCTCTCCGTCCCGTTCGAGAAGAGAGCCCGGGCGCCGCGCCCTTTGACGCCCCCGATTCAATGGCAGCAGCCCGGAGCTCCGACGCGGAAACGGGCGGATTTTCTGATTGTAGGAACTCATTCTAACGAATTAGAGGCGTCGGCGAACATCGAGGCGCTGATCGAGGTTCAGGGTACGAAAGTGCGATTTGTATGCGGTCGAGCTGCAGTCAGCTGTAGGTTTCGCTGTTATCGAAGAGCACCTGAGGGGAAATGTTGGAGGGTATTGCAGGCTTGTTGAGAATGTATGGATGCATTCCACGGTGAGTACACAGGAGTGCACCGAGGATCTCCGAGAATGCGCCCGGTCTCCGTACAGAGCATAGCAGTGAGCCTTTCCCCGACCTGCATGGCGTCGACCGATTCGACAATTCGTGGAACATCTCCGACGATTCTTCGGAAGTAGAATGTTTTCGGAAAAAACATCGAACCTGCGAGGAGCCTCATCTGCTACCGCAGCTGATGATGGAGCTTTCACAATCAGGATCCGCCTCGTTTCTACTGGGGGTCGATTCATGTGAGGGGCTCACCGTCCGACCAGATTCCGCGTTGCCTCGAGCGACCCCATCGGAACGATAATCCCTAGAGAAAAGATAACACATGAATAGGGCTGGGCATTCATCGCGCGCGCGATACGCGCGAATAAATGCGCGAATTTCTGCATTTTTTTGTCGGGTGCGCGAATTTCCGTGTTTCTATTCGAAATTATTTTTTAACGCTCTAATCAACTCTGAAGTCATTTTCCTTGTACCTTGGTATCGGAGGAGCTCGAGCAGACAATGTAGAAGCTTCGAAACTAGATGCGAAACGATACTGATTGCAATCGGCGGAGTGTCTGTCCGCGCTTCTTGACGCCGCGCAAGTCGGAAATGTTCGCCAAGTGTGCGTTCGGCGAGGCCAGAGAAACGATCGAAACGTTCGCCGTGTCAACAACGCAGAGGAATCGCGAGCGCTATCTGATGGTGAAATCGAACGATCTCGGAAGTTCCGCGAGATTAAATGTAGGATACTCCGTGTGACCATTTGTGTGAGCCGACCGTAAGTTGAAGATTCGATTATGGAACCTCGCCTCGGAGACGAATCGACCCCCCGATAAGGCTACTCCGCGGCAGATCATAAAAGAGACCGCGCTTCCGAGCGCCACCCCATCCGAATTATGAGCGCTCCGAGAAGAAGGAACAGAACGGCCATACATGTGACCCCCGAAATGCGGGCGAAAGAGTTCGCAGACAATCAATTCCATGCATCGGGGGATCGCCTGTTTTGTAGCACGTGTAATATCGCTGTGGACCATACGAGGAAGGACAGCTGCGGTAAACACCTTGAGACCCAGGGTCACAAACGAAGATATAAGTCCTTGGAGGAGTCTCTATCGAAGAAAGCTAAGCTTCAGGTCAGTCTGAGTGAAGCTCTCGGCCAACGAAGTGAAGCAGAGCTAGAGAAGGAATCGACGCTTGTGAGTCTCGTTGAAGCTTTTGCGGCCGCTAACATCCCGTTGCATACCCTCGATAATCCGAAGTTGCGGATGTTCCTCCAATCGAATATGAAGCCTTGCGGGGTCATCCCTTGGGCGAGCAACCTTCGACGAAATTACCTTCCGAAAGCATTCAATGTCCACGTCAGGAACTTGAAGGAACTTCTCGGAGGAAGTAGATCCGTCGCGATCGTTTGCGACGAAACAACAGACAGAGAGGATCGTTACATCCTCAACGTTCTGGCGATTCCATGTTGTGAAGAGGTCGAAGAGCCAACGTTGAAGGCATTTCTCCTCGAATGCAACGTTTTGGAAAGTACAAATTTCAAAACGGTCAGCGATGCGGTCCTGAAGATTTTGCAAAGATACGAGATTTCTCCCTTACGCGTTAGTGCTTTCGTAACAGACAATGCTACGTATATGAACAAAGCTTGGAAAGATTCATTGAAGTACATCTTCCTCAACGGAACCCATGTGACTTGCACCGCTCACCTCTTGAATCTTGTTTGCGAAGAGTGGGTCTCGTCGTCTCGCACGGTGAATAAGCTTGTCTGCAGCATCAAGAGAGCCTTCACGGCTTGCCCGGCTCGGAAAGCAAGGTTCAAACAATTTCTGAGGGATAACGGGAAAATCGAAAAGCTCCCTCCAGTTCCAGTCCTTACCCGATGGAATAGTTGGTTCCGGGCAGCCCTTTTCCACGCGGAGTATCTTGAGAATTACCACGAGTTTTTCACCAAAGAAATGGAAGGGAGCTCGAGCAGTTCGCTTTCGGAAACAAGAGACCTCTGCGCCTCCCCTTGCGTCGAAACTCAGCTAGCCCAGTTGAGGGAATACGCCCCTCGTATCATGGAAGCTTTAACGAAGTATGAAAGCAACGAAGTGAGCGCGCACCTAGTTTCTGAAGACATGGCCCTGCTCATCGAATGGTTGGAAGTTTTTGCGGCTCATGAAGGAAACCTCGAAGTTACCAGGATCGCGCTCCAAAAATCTGCTGAAAGATTGCGAAATTATCTTACGGGGGAGGCTACGGCCAAGTTCAGGCAACCGGCGCTGACTTTTTCGTGCCTGCCGTGTTTTCGATCCGTCCAACCCGAGTACAACTGAGATTCCTGCTGAGTTCGTCATCAAGAACGTGAGATGGTTCGAGGACGACAACCTAGCCAAAGCGGAGCTCCAGTTGTATCTTTCACGCCCGGAAGAGCTTAGAGCGTCCTTGCATCCAGTCGAGTTCTGGGTAAATGCAGCACCCAGATTTCCGAACTTGGCCGGCATCGCTCTCAGTTGTCTGAGCGTGCCGGTTAACAGTGTCGCCGCGGAGCGATCCTTCAGTCAGTACTCTGGGGTTCTCCGTGACGACAGACGTTGTATAAAAAGTGGAAACCTCAGTATGTATAACATGCTGTATCATAACAATGAGGGAATCTGAATTTATTGTGCTTGTAAGATACTAAGACTGTACATAAATTAACCTGTTGTAAATCTAAAAATAAACACGAGCCGCGAATAAGTGCGCGAATTTCTGCATTTTTTTGTCGGGTGCGCGAATTTCCGGAAAAAATGCCGCGATGGATGCGCGAATTTCCGGAAAAAATGCCGCGATGAATGCCCAGCCCTACACATGAACCACAGTCTACCTGAGAGCTCCTAACCCGTGATAGTCGCCTGACTGAGTCATGAAAGAAGCATGAGAATGAGAACTGATGTCCGCGAGCAGATATAGAGATTTTACTTCATGAAGGGATGCTCATATTCATATTAGAGAGCTGCACTGAACGACATCGCTCCAGAGAGACACTAAATTGTTCCCCACTGTGTGCTCAGAATTCCCGTCGGATAGGCATTGAGTCGATAATCAGCACTGGGAGTTTGGCGCGGAGTCCATCGATTCCCGTAGTTCCGATGAGGAAACGCTCAATCCAATTAGAGACTCGCCAGAAAGAAATCACTCCGACAGAAGGGACCCGCTCAGACCGCCTCATCTTCAAGGGCCGCTATACCTGCCGCTAGATGTTCGGCTACGGACTGACTCAGCAGTAGTTGGAAGGAGAGGAGGATTCGATTCCATTCTATCGACACTCCCACTATTGGAGTATAGAGGTGAAGCTCTATCCCTCGACCTCCTATTCTGGCTAGAGCTTGCCCACTGGCCTCATGGCGGCGAAGGTTCACCGCGGCGATTTTTTTAGCTATTCAGTGTCTTCGCTCAAGGCATGGTGCGCTGCACGGATGTACGTCTTAGGGGTCCGAAATATTCTTCATTGTGATGGTGATGAAAGTCGACCGCAGTCGCCCTAGAGCCGATCGATACGCGAGGGCTCATCATAGACCGGTGCACCTCAAATTCTTCATATATTCGTTCTGATCGAGGGGATCTGTCGCTTGAAGCAGAGCACGCAACGTACCATCAAGAGAGACACAGGCGCCCGGAATGAGAAGCCGGAGAGGGATTACGGAGGGTGTCCCGAATCATTTAAGATGAGCTCGGGAACGGCGGAGCCAAATTGAATGACTCGAGGAGAACAGAAACCCGAGCCTGCGCGCCCTCGTAGACTTTCCCTCTTTTTCCAATCGGATCCGAACAAGCCTCCCGATCGTGTCGGCCATTCGCTTACATGCGTTCAATTCATCTCACGTATTCAGCGTGAGGCGGGACGTCTACAAGATCCGGCAGGTTCCCCAAGTCGACATCGATCCCTTCCGGGCTCCGTGATAGAACTCCTTGGACAACACCGAAAATTCGATAATGGCTCCTTCTAACTGGGACATGATAAATACCTACATATGTTCGGACAAGGAAACGCGTCAGGGTCGGTTTCCCGGTGGATTGAGTCGCTTGGATCGCAAGAATGAATGAAAATGCAATCTCATAGCCCCCGGAAAAATCCTGCGATTTAGCAGCTCTGTCGTAGCGGAGACCACTCGTAGGAAGCACGTCATCAGAAAGGAACTAGGCGGGAGTCCTTAGGACTTTTTCCGGGAAGCCCGTCATGGCAACAGCCTGCCATGATGTCCGCAGAAATAAGCGCGACCACCGAAACTCATGAGAAGGTAACTCCTGACGATGGAGCTGTCGAAGTGCCGTTTGATCCCACACCAATCTATAGACGCAATAGATGTCAAATGACTACCGATCACCATTATTTAGGTGGGGATGTTTTCTTTGAGTTCCCGTCTTTCACGTGTGGAGGACAGTGTCCAGAGAAGGCTCGTTGGACAAAGCGGTCATGTTCGGAGCCGTCAATCAAGTCGTGCTCCCATCTGCCCAAACAACGCGGGCTGTTTCCTCCCGCTGCTGCAGCATCTCATCCCGACACCACCGATGGAAGGTGAACAGATGCATGAAATGCCTGGTTCATTCCGATAAAAGACAGCGCCATTAGCAACCGGGGCGGTCATCTCTACAGCTCCCTTGCAGCACGAGAGCCGAGTGCACGATTCTTCGGTCTGAGAGATCTGAGGAACTCCGTCTTAAGGGGGCCTGTAATAGAGAGGGGCTTCCAATGTGGAGAGGTTTTTATCGTGAAGAATACGTTATATTATCGTTTTCGCAACTTTCATTCGCTAGCGTCGGATTTCTCCGTTCTTCGCGGACATTTCCAGATGCCTCACTCACCGTGCTCATCTCTTCAATCTGGAGAATTTTACAGCAGCTCGTCCACGCCAGAGAAGAGGGAGGGAGGGCTTCGCTCTGACGGCGCCTCCTCGCCGCTCCCTGAAGAAGAGGAACGTGTTAATCTTAGGCGTCGATTATTCTGTCCATTTTAACGCCTGATCAGCATTCTCCTATCCGGCATGGCTCTTTTGAAAAATTCACGGCAAGTTCAACAGATTCTACTGCATTGAGAAAATCCATTAGGCGATAATACTAGAATAGTGATTCCCAACCAAGGCCCAAGTGACCAGGAAGGAGCCATAACGGAGTTGTCGGGGACCATGGGAAAGAGTTGATAATAATTGATAACTACCGTTTTAGAATCTCAGAATGACGAAAGCGATGCTCCTTGCAGGGTAAAATTGTCAGAAAGCAATCATCTCCGGAATCGCGCCGGAGACTCCCGGTTGAGCTCAATAAAGTGCGAGATGATGAGATAAATCCGGACTCTGAAGATCCGGACACTCACCGGATGCTCTTTGCCATCCCTGCGGTCGTAGATGTTCTTGTTCTCGCACCTGCTGTTGCAGTGCAGACAGGATCAGTTCTTGCTGCTGTTTCAGAACTTCCAGCAGCTCTCGACTATCTCGCTGCCGCTCTTCATGCTGCTGCTGTAGTCGCTGATGCAGCAACAATTGTTGCTCCTGCTGCTGCTGTCGTAGTTGCGACAGTTCTCGCAAGAGTTGCTGATGCTGTTGTTGCTGCTGTTTCTGCAGCTCCTGCTGCTGCTGTCGTAGTTGCGACAGTTCTCGCAAGAGTTGCTGATGCTGTTGTTGCTGCTGCTGTCGTTGTAGCGACAGTTCTCGCAAGAGTTGCTGATGCTGTTGTTGTTGTGACTCTTGCTGCTGTTGCTGTTGCTGCTGCTGTAGTAGCTGTTGCTGCTGCAAGAACTGTTGTGGCTGTTGCTGCTGCTGTAGTAGCTGTTGCTGCTGCGGTTGAAGCTGCAGCAAGAACTGTTGTGGCTGTTGCTGCTGTTGTTGTTGTAACATTAGGGGCTGCCATTGCGGCAGGAAAACCAGTGGCTGAGTGTATAGTGGCTGGAGTCCTTGGGGCTGCTGCAGCAGCAGCAATGGCGATTGGAACTGCGGCTGTTGTTGTTGCGTAGGCTGCTGCAGGCAGTAGAAGTACCGCAACGGCTCTTGTTGTTGTTGTTGCTGCCACAAAAATGAATGATTAGGATATAGATCAGGGGTGTTCGCCCGAAGTTCCCGATGGGCCGCACGGGCTCGTCAGCGATGAGCCCCGGGCCGAGTTCCACAACAAATTACACATGCTCAACAAATTGTATTTTTCTATCATTTAACCTCATGACACCCTATATCTGTGCAACGGCACAATTATATACCTAGTTTCTCCTCGAAAACGAGGAGCGAGAACCCTGGAGCTAAATTATTTATGTTTCGGAGAAGAGGAGCACTTTGAGCGCCCTTCACATCGCTTTCACACTAATGTCCGCTGACATTGGTCACATGTCGGGTGCCATGGGCTCGCTGACAATCTATCTCCTAGAAGCTTCTACGAGTGGATGATAGGCGGAATTTCGAAAGAATTTGGAGGATTCTTCCTCCCATCTATTCTCTCTTTTGATAGGAATGATCAAAGTTTGAGAATCGGGCGGGTACAGCGAAGATGTGTAGATCCGGCAAGCCACTCGCGGCCGGCATACAATGTTAGTTGGGGGAGCGCTTCGCGGGCCGGACAGGAAAAACCCTGCGGACCCAAGTTTGATCACTCCCCGATATAGATCATAAGCCCATGAGGGTGGGGCCCTGCCAAGGAGTGAACACGAGGAATACAGTTTGAGAGTAGTTTTCAGATCTTCATGATCTACGGGAGCTTAGAGTTCATTGGAGTCGAAGGAAGAGTTCTCGGGAAAATACTTCCTTTTTTGAGCAAATCAGTCGTGGTTAGGCTCTGCGGAGGGACACGAACTCCGCGGAGGATCGCGGCCTTCGTCTGCAGTTTCGAAAGGTTAGACGCCCACGGGGAGCCAGGACCGCGACCCTCTGCGAAGCTTTGTCGTGATCACGCTTTCCACGTCTTTCGACACGGACAAGCAGTGAATCATGAAGGCAGCCGTTGTCAGTGATTCGGACAGCGAAGCTAGGAGCTGTGAGTCGCGCTTTGGACTTCGCGGCCTTCGGAGCCCGCAGCTAAGCGTTCGAGCTGGGGTGAAATGACGCACAGACGATCGAAACCTTAGGAACTCGAGAGTAGTTTTCTCACACCTCTCGACTTGCTATGATTGATTCGGTGAACTACGTGTCGCTATCAAAACGATCTAGAAATCCAGCGATGTGACGAGAGCGCTTCGAAATGAGCGTTTGAGGGAGCTCCGCCTATGACATCCCAAAAGGTATCGAAGGAGCTCGAAGATGATACACTCCACGCGTCGCGATATCTTTCATTCGACTGTGGCTCTGTCGGAGAGAAGACATTCCGCCTGGCGCGCGCTTCATATTCCGCTCCTAACGTTCAACGTCGCCATGACTTCCGAGTTTCGCTGGATTGGCGGGCTTAAAAGTCGGGGGATCGAGAAGCGGGGCATCGGGAGTGCACCGAGAGAACCTAGATGAGCGCAAAGCGCAAGTTCGCAAAGAGATCGGATTCCTCGACCCCCGGCCGGGATTGATGGAGAGGCCTGCTTCCAAGAGCCACCCGAGAGGTCGAGGCTAAGAACCCTGCAGAGACACAGTCGAAGTTCCCCGTCAAGCTGCCGGAGGTGTCAGTGGCCTGTCCGGGGGCGGAGCTTAGGGGGCAACAGCCCCGTCCGAGATTTCATTCGGCATATAGGGCTATGCCTATCATAATCGGCCGTTTGTTCCTACCAAGACAATGATGGGCCCCCCAAAAGAAAAGTGTCGTGCACGCGCCTGTAAGGTGATCACGGAACTAATCGGCGTCCTCACAACGGAGCGGGTAGCGAAGTCGCGGAACAGAGAGGCTACAGCGGATGAGGAACAAGGCAGGATATGCGTCCCGAGTAGAGAGTTTAGAGTTTAGAGCACCGCAGGTCAGCGCGCGACATTTTTTTTTCGAAGACTTCCTTCCACGGAGAGGTTATTCAGAGGAGCACCCAGGAGTTCTATTTCGTAATCAGCCTGGAGCCTGATACTCGCAAGTTGGAGCCGAGGGGCATGGAGATAATCCATGTGGACTGGAAGGTTTGAGGGCACGATCAATACGCATTTCTCGGGGTTGGGCTACACGGAAGTCAGCAGATATCTCCGGGTAGTCTCATGCGGACCGCGGCCAAACTGAAGAATGGTAGAAGATGACATGCAGAGGGAGGCGCGACCAGATTTGGCGGAGAACGCAGGAGAAACGGAGCTCGAGAGCCGCGAATAAATTACGTTCTTCACGTTTTCGTCGCCATGAGAGGGAGGAGTGACGGGAGTTTCGGCAGGAACGTGATCGCTTGGGAGGCATGGTGGGGCAGCTCGAAGATCGCGAGGGGAGGATCGACGCTGTGGAAAGCGTGATTCTTCACGAGCTCGAGTGTGGGAGAACCTAGCGCTCGCAGGTGAGAAACCGAGTGAAGAGGAGAAACAATTACTGGATCGATGGAAAAATCGGAGTACGAAACGATTATGACTGACTCATAATTGTGAATTATAGAACAACTCTTCAGATGATGCCGATGAGCCCTCCCTCACAATTCTCATCGTCCGCTATCTGGGTTTGCGGTCATGATTCACATTTCGACCTAGGGCCTCTATTGCGAGGAGGATACGTTCACGCTATTTAATGGCACTCAATTAATTATATGCTCCTATATCCTACCTACGGTGGCGGCGCAGCCTCACGGGTGCACCCATATCGTATAAAGATACCGCCTTTTTTAGCGATTAGTGGCTACTACGAAGCGAACTCACCGCCCTGCGGAAACGAATGTCTCCCTGACCCGAGTGTTCCTCGAAATGTGTAAGCGACTGTAAGCCAACAGTCGCGCATGTGCCAGTCAATGCACGATAGTCTCGCAGACTGAGCTGGAGAGCTGTTGAAATTGGAAGCCAAATGGAAACCGTATCCGAGTGTGAGCTCGTGTTCGAAGAAAACTCAGCCCAGCATGAACTCGGTGTGAGCACCGAGTCGAGTTTCCGAAAACAAAAATTCGGCTCAGCATTTTTCTCGATTCCGCTGCTTTCAATCGAGCGCGCGAGCAGAAATTGCCGGTTTCTTCAACCTCAATCATGGTACGAGCTGACCCATCCGACTCGCTATCTTTTCATTTGACATTTCTTCTGTCTGCCCTCTCGGAGCACCAATCAGGCTTCTCTCATGCCCTACGAGCAGAAAACCTATTATTGGAGGACTCGCCGAGGAATCGTCGGAAAGAAAGCGGAAACGCACGGAGTGTCGCGACCACGCAATCTATGTAGCTTTCCGCCGCGGCTCTAAGATCATGCGGCATCAGGTTCGAGCGTTTAATTGAATGTTCCTTTCAGTACTTCGTAGCTCGATCCGATCCTATGAAAACGATCAATCCTATTGGGATTACCTGAGCGGGAGATCTCTCAATCAGCTCGCCATTTCCAGGGGACAATCTGTAATAGCCTCTTCCGGTGATGAATGGAACTAAATCGGTTCGAAGTTCTCTATCGTCAGTCGAGTCTGCGAATCGATCAATATCATTGAATGCCATCATCAATCATCAACTCAATACTGGGGTCCGGCCTCCTGCTTCTATGGCGGATTCAGGGATCCTATGAAGCTGATTATTATTCCTCATCGCCGCACAAAAGCATCTCTTCAGCAATCATCCAATCCATGAGAATCCCCCTAAACAAGCCTTCGAAAGAGCCAGACCCTACCATAGGCTCATGAAGGAATAACTTCGAATCGCACCAGTCAGCTCGCGCAATCATACCTTGTATAATCACATTATTGTCGGCGGCTCTGGTGTCACTCAAACTTAGGTCTGCCACTAAATGAAGGGAATTTCGGTTATGTAACCGCCGAGAGAAGTACACGGAGAGCATTGTATACGTTTGCATGAGAATAGCGATAAGCAACTCACATTCTTCTTTGATATTCATTAGAATGATCCAAGTCTCGTCGATGTGCCGAAGCGGCCTTGGATCATCGTCGCGCTCGATGAGATCTTCGACGTCGCTCGAAGCGCTCATACTTGCGGTGTTCCAACCCGGGTCTAACTGGAAGAATCGATAGCATTATGAATGGGTATTTGTGTGTTGCCGAACTCGACCTTAGACCTCGACTCTCATCATCAGTCGTGATCGATGACCACCCGACTGGACACCGTGAGGGACTTCGACTTCAACATGTCGAATTCGGTGAAGTTGCCTGCTCCGTGTCTTTTAGCGTACAGGGAGCCCCACATCCCGGGAGTTCTCTGTTCTGCGTGAGAGACCTAACTTCGATCGGTCAGAATCTGCGGAATGATTGTATAATACTTACGAAGACATGGCTCGGAACTCGGAACTATCTACCCGCTGTGGTTAACAACAGGTTCCGAAGTCCAGGCTTGAGCGTCTCCGAAGATGGAGGCAGTCCGAGATGGGTCAGGCGAGTGGTGAGAGATGGCACTGAAAGGGTTAATGAGAGAGGATTCCAGCTGATCGGAGCGCTCAGGGATTCGGAGCTTACTCTTGAGCATACAGTAGTCCTTGAATTCTCGCCTTACCTCTAATTCCTCGATTCAACCTCGTTGCGTTCTACAATCTTTCGATGCTCATCTCGCTTTGGCGGTCACTGCTGGAGAAAAATTCCGTAGACATCAGTACGTAAATACCCCCTTGACGAACTCGATTATAAGCGAAAACGAGTTCAGGGCGGCGGATGGGAATTCAAATAGCACAACTTAAACCGGGATCGAGAGTCCCTCGACCACAGATCGGCAGAGACGACGGAGGGTGCAACAGCTGATTGCGAGCCACTGCACATATCAGCTTGGCTGATACATGAATAATACATGATGGCCGGGGGTGTACAGTGGCGGTCAAAATTATAGAGCCACCTAAAAACTTCGTCTTCTTTTTCGGAGGTCCGTAACTTTTCAGATAATCCACCGGTAGACGTGTGGGCAAAGGCGTAGCGAGCCGGAGTGCCGCCCGGGGCAGTGATTCGAAATTTTCCGTTTTTTTAACTGTGCTCGACGAAAATGCCGCCCCCCGCCAAATATTTTTTCCTCTAAAACACTCCGTTTTTTTGGATGCAAAACCCCGAAATGCCCCCCCCCAAAAGCTCCGTAGGAAGTGCCGCCCGGGGCGGTCCGCCCGCCCCCGCCTCACCGCGCTACTGCGTGTGCTTTTTTACGGCCCACGGTCGTAACGGCATATTACGACCCGTTACGGTTCGTTACGGCGTTTCATCTATGAGGTTGGGGGGCTACCAGAGGGACTTCACTTGCTCTCGCATGCCTGTGAAGTCTATCACATGTGCGATCCTCCCCCCCTGCCTGATACTTCTCAGTTTCGACAACTATATATCTGTCTCTCGCTGCTCGCTCTGGTTTCTCGGTCGAATTTTCGAGAAATTCGCGAGGCCCGTCCGAGAGCCGTCTCCGCGTCTTCCTCTTTGAATCGACCAGGTCCTCGAACTTCCGTTTCAAAGTTGGCGCTCCGCGGCCTTGCCTCCTGTCTGGTAGAGAGTCGTTCGGCATGCTCGAGTCCCGTCTCATTCCCATGGATTCGACAAGCTCCTCGATGACGCTCGATCTCTCCAAAAGAACGACTGGAGTCAATGCGCATTCGGCTAACGAGTTATATAACTTCGATGGGACGGCAAAATCGTCAAGGTATCTCCGGATCTTCGATAGCGATCGGCGTCTTTGAATTATCCCAATGCTCAGGCATCGACACAGCAGTTTCGCGAACGCTGAGTTGGAAGAACGCAGGGTCTCAACGAGGCTCTGGAAGGAAGGGAAATGATTTTCGGAGGTTTCCTGGTATCTTCAATGGTAGGGAAGCAGCTGATTCCTTCATTGCAGGAGAGCGGAGGAAGTCAAAAATACCTCGGGAACATTCTCGGCGTCCAAGATTGTCGCATCTTCAGCTGATATCATTTCGACGGAGCTTTCGACGCAAGCGAAGGCTTCAAGCATTGAAACGATAAGTTTGATATCACTCGGCTTCACTGGGAAAGTCTCTCTTTCGTTGGAGTTGGAGTAAATCGCCCGCATTTGCGGCTCAAGCGCGAGAAATCTCTGGAGCATGTGTCCGACGCTGTTCCATCTGGTCGGACAGTATAGGCGAACTTTCAGCTCTTTGTATCCGGCACAACGGCGCGAGGACAGCAGAGCTTCGTGTTTGGTTGAGCTCATTCGGAAGAAACGGCACGCTGCTGCGACCCGCGAATTGACCGCACTGTCCCTTGAACTCGTTGATCTCATCATGCATGTCGTCCTGAGGTTCCTCCAATCTTCCGATTCGGTCGGGTTCGACGGAATCTTCATCGGCGACGTCTACCCAAAAGTGTGCGTCATCGAAAGGCTTCGAGTTCAAGGAGTCGAGCACCGCAAGATGTATCGCGTGAGCAAAGCAGGCTTGACGAAAGAAGGGTCGCGGCGAACCTGCACCTTGCAGAAGTTCACCCAGACGAACCGTACAGCTCACGCCTTCGGTGGTGATGCCTTCGATGTCGGTCAATTTTAAACCGAAGAAACGCAGGCCATCCAGCAACGCATCGCAGAGCAGCTAGGCTGTGGATCCGTCTTGAAGTCTTAGCATGAGAAGCTCGCCGCTTCTTGACTTGGCGGAGGGGATGACTTTCGTGGAGTGGAGGGTGACTCCGAGGAATTTCTTTTGCTGGGAGGTCCACTCGTCTGTCGTCAGGGAGTATCCAGACCCGGGACAAGTTTTCTACGCGACCAGATCGTTTCTGAGAACCGCTTGAAGCTTTGCGGCTGTCTCGTCAAATAGCTTTGTCCCCGAGAAGCTCGAGATGTCGCCTAACTTTGCCCATCTGAAGAGTTTTCGCAAACAAGGTAGATCGCACCACGCGAATGGCATACCCGCCGATATCAAATCCGACAACATTCGACCTTCCAAAGCTCGGGATCGCTTCTTCCGACAAGGACGGTGACTCCGGGTGTGGTGTCGGTTCCTGTGAGGCTGCTCTTTTTGGCTTCGACGGTTCGAACGGATATGCATATCTTGCATTTCCCCGACTTGATCGTCTCCGTAGGCGTCCGTGTTAGCGTCAGATCGAAAACTCTCTCAACTGAAGCAGAAGAGGGGGATTGAGGGCCCAGCTTCCAGTCTCAAAGCTCCAGACGAGAGCTCGATGCCTCAAGTTTTCCAAGCCTATCCCGATATTCACGAGTCGAAGAATTTATACTATGGCCAATGGCCAGAATGTACATACTTTCTTTCATCGTCACTTCGTCTCCGGGTCTCGCATCGGGAGCGTGGCCGTCACCACCATCCGATTCTGCCTCGCTTACTGCCTGCGCCTGGCCTTGAATGGCATCGCAAGCGGTATCGCCCCAGGAGCCAGATTCTCAGAAGCCAGAATTCTCCGAAGCCAGAACTCTCAGAAGCCGGAATTCTCAGAAGCCAGAAATCTTAGGAGCCCGGATTCTCCGAGCCGAGAATAGGCCTGTCCCTGATTGCGAGCGAAAACCAGGATCCTCCCCGAATGATAACATTTTTCCTGATATTTCAGATTATTATATTTTGATATGACATCAGTCCTCGCATAGATACGCCGATTAAATTAGGAGGAGATTCGCTACTGGGTAAGGCTAAAGCTGACGCCGAGCAGGTAGTGCTTCAGAGAGATGGCCCTGACTCGAGGTCATCTGTCAGCCGGATCAGCTCGTCATTCAGGCACTTGCATTTCTTCGAGAGCCTCTTCGGGGGTTGCCCAGCTCGGAGCAAGAGTCTCGAGGCTTTCCCACTGGCTTCTTCTTTCTTCAGAAACTTGATCATTTCGAAAAGGTTTACGGGATCTTTGCGGATCATCTTCGCCAAGGCACTATGCCAAGCTTCTACTCAACATGATTTGTTGTCCCCGCGCCAAAGTTTCCATAGTGATTCCACATAGCTCGTGGAAACACTGATCCATTCTCGAGCCAAGTTCTTCAGAAGTATTCCTTGAATGCTTCGATCTGCGCCGAAGTCGGGTGCTCAGCTGACGGTGATTCCTCCTCGATGTCTGCGAGGGCTTCGTCGATTCTGTCGACGGGGACCAGTTTGAGAGCCCCGTGATAGCGGAACAACTGCTTCACCTCCGAGTCGCCGTAGAAATGCACTAGACCCAGGTTCTGGAACTTCCGCCAGAGGCTCTGTCCGAAGTGGAAGTTGCAGCCTTTGATCTGCGTCAAAGGGAATTCCGTTTGAATAGCCTTCAGCGCAGCGACCTGTCCAGTTGAAACATGCGAGGAGTCTTCCGTTCTCAAGAGCTAGACTCTTCAGCAAGCGAAACATCCGGCAGTACGTCTCCTCGGTCTTAGCTGGTAGAAGGAAAAATGCCAGAGGGAATATCTGACCCCGATAAAAAGCGTGGATTGTGTAAAGTTGGAGAAAGAGTCGTGGTACGACTCTGAATGTTCCGTCCATGAAAAGCGTCGGTGCGTCGCACAAGATTTCAACCAAATCCTCTGTACTGAAGCCCAGAGTTTTATCCTCAGTGCCGTCATCAATGAGGAGGAAATCCTCATCACTGAGAGTTTTAGTGAATTTTCCCTCGAGGACTATCTCGGCTCGACTTTGCGGCAGAGGAGGGATGATCTTTGCTCAGGCTCTATACAAAGAGGCCTTCGCGGACTCATAGGTTGGCGAAGCAGCACCTGATTCCGCATCTTTGAACGAAGCCTCCAGCTCGCGAACCGTCTCCGCGAGGACTTCAGCGTGAACTTGCTTGACGCCTCTTTCAGATCCTTGCACGGCCGCGTTATTCTTCTGAGCTTAGGCTCTCATTCTCATGAACTCGCCGCTGTCGGGCGAGTGGGTATGTCTGCCGGACTGCGACTTCAGGAGACCTTGGGGAGATCTGGTGACAATTATCCTAATTGGGCAACCTTCTCTTCGTTGCTTCACGCACCGACAGTATGACGTTTTGTCATCTTTCGTCTTCTCCACCTCGTAGAGGTAGTTCTTGACGAAAAATTGGGTCTTACCCCTGACCGAAAGTGTTTCCTTGAGAGCCATTGTACACAGATTCCTGCGCTTGAGAGCTACGAATGAGGTGAGATTCACTCGGGCCCGATCACGAAAAAAATTCCAGGTTCAACAACAAATGACCTAGAGGAAAGGTTCCTGAGCAGGTGTGATACGGCGTACAGGCAGATACACGGCAGGAGATTCAGCCACAAGGATTGTCTAATCGACAGCGGGTTTATCCCATAAGAAACGAGGATTTCAGAGGAGCAGTTTCGAAGCTTGCATATTTGTGTTCCGAAGTTCCGATGCACATTTCTTGTGAGTGAGACATTGGCGATCCTCGAACCTGACTGAACATCGAGCTCTCGTTTTGCTACAGGAAGAAACCTGAAATTATAGATGACTATGCAGGTTCCTTAGAGTTCTGGCTCCTGAAAATTCAGGCTTCTGAGAGTTCTGGTTTCTGAGAATCCTGGCTTCTCAGAATCCTGGCTACTCAGAATCCTGGCTCCTGAGATCCTGGCTCTTGAGATTCTGGCTCATGAGAATCTGGCTTCTGATACTCTGGCTTGTGATACTCTGGGTAAACCTCGCAAGCCTGGGTCTGGGGTAAGGTCATAAGTTGAGCAGGTGGGGGTTCACGTTCCTCTTCTTCTGGTGGATCCGTAGAGCTGACCTTCGCTCCAGAACGGATACCAACACGCTTGCGTCTCCTCATCCTGGATAGCTGGCTTCACGACTTACGACGTTATTGTCGGGATAAGTGCAAGACTCCACTCTCGACTCTCGAACTACAGACACACCACGCGGATATACTAACTTCGTTTTCCTTAGCTCTGGGCTCTGTCGTCTGTCATCACCATTTCGGCCGACTGATCTCTAATCTCTACTCCGTAGCGCAGACGAAGTAGGTCTTCCCAAACTCCAAACGTTTTGAGTTTCGACCGCTCTGAGCTACGATCTACGGTGGGCTATAATGATTACACTACTGCATTCTCCAACGTTGTGGTTCGATTTTCGATCGCCCACGAAAAGTCGAACACCGCGAAGCGAAGCTCGAATCCAACATGGAACGAGAACAGTCCGAACGCGGCAGCAACGCCGTTCGAAACGAAAGTTACGATCTCATCAAATCTCATTCGGAAAGTGAAATGTGAGGGTTGGACTGGAGCGCTGGAAAAATCCGACAAGTATCAGCCTCGTTCCAATTATTCGTGTGATTAGGATTGGGTCTGGGACCGTTGACAGGATTTGAGGGGAGGTGGGCGCAGGAGAGTCAGCTTCACTCACACGACTCCACCGGGTTCTGGATCCTCGACCCTGGTCGTGTCAAAGGGAACTCTGAACTTATTCACCATGTAGCTAATTCTCTACTTTTACTAATTGTCGTAGCCCCAACCTCATAGATGAAATGCCGTAACGGACGTTTTTTTTGGAAATTGAAGAGAATTGGATGAGCTTTCCAATCAAGACGTCCCTTTCGAAATTTGAATACGTTTCGAGGGACTTACAGCAGTCTCAATATCGCTTATTTTCGAAATTTCCAATCTCATTTCAAAACCCTCATAAGTCGGGACGAGGGTGGACGAGGAGGACCCCCTCAGGGGACCGACGGGTGGTCGAGTGGTTAGCGCGTTTGTCACTTCTCGTGCAAACGTGCATAGCCGCAACGACGCCGCTCGCGCGGGAGGCGGTGTGGGTTCGATCCCTGCTGCCGGAAAAATATGCAGGTACTCGGCCTTGATCCTCCTGGGTACATTTGGATTCATGACTTTGTTCATGAGAAAATGAAAACCACCGCGCTGAAAAACGCAGAGAGTGAGGGGAACGCTGAGTTTCCTTCACTCGCGCGGCGACCATCGATGTGGCCGGAACGATGGACTTTGCTTGTGCCCGTGCAAATGACTTTGTGCGACTCATTTGTTGCTGTACGCTTTGAGAGGGTCTATGGCATCGATTCCAAAGACTGAGTACTTACGGCAAGCTCATATCGATCTGCGGCCCGAATTTTCTCTAGGTATCCGCCGCTTTCGGTGTTTCGAAAGCGATACAGGCTTCGAGCGGATACCTTATCGCCGAAGTGATTTTAATGGTATTCTCTGGGATACCGTGTGCTTTGGCTGGCTTTCACTTCATTGTGAACGGGGTAAGTTAAACGGAGCTCAAGAGAGAATGAGAATATCAGTAGAGTATTCGCTATGATTTCTGACCTGAAGTCCCCTCGACAGTGCTCCTAGCCGGCCCATATGTGAACCCATAGCGACCCATATGGTCGCTAAACGGGGCTCCCTTCGATGACTCCCAACAAGGTCAATTCGAAATTAAAGTCACTGAGAAGTTCCACAACTCCACGGAGCAGAGAATCTCGTCAGTTTACAGTAGGGTGAGGAAAGTTGTCAAGACCGCTGCAGACTTCGGGAAACTCCAGCTGCGCGTTCTTTGAGACGATAACCGAGAAATCTGGTTCCAGAACGAGCTCTGTCCAAACTGATGACAGCATCTCGGGACTTCTTCCGAACCCAGCGTGGCCCGTGTCCGAGAACTGGATCTTTCGCTGTCTGCGAAGCCACCAGATTTCGAGTGTCGGTGGAATGAAGTGCGTTGATCACCAACTCTTGAAGACTTGTCTCGCACGAAACATCTATGGAGGCCACGACCTCGTCGAGCGCTGAGTCTCGAGCGCCTGCTCGAACTTCCTGGACTAAGCGAGAGAGCGCGTCCGCGTGCCCGAAGAGGTCTGTTCGAATATATTCGATATCGAAGTCGAAGCCTACGAGCCTCAAGGCCCAACGTTGTAGGCGAGCCGCCGTCCGTTCTGACAAGCCTTTCATGTTGGTCGGACGAAACAGGGCGACGAGCGGTTGGTGATCGGTTTGTAGGATGAAATGACGACCCCAAACGAACCGTTTGAAGCGTTCTACCGCTGTCACCAATGCCAGAGCTTCTTTTTCAACTTGACTGTAGTTCCTCTGTGCTTTGTTCAGAGATTTAGCCATATGAAACACGGCTTCCTCATTCCCATCCGCATAGCGTTGCAGAAGCACCCCTCCAATACCCGTGGGACTCGCATCGGCAGCAACCACGAGCGTCTGTCGTGGGTCGTAATGCGCGAGCAGGAGAGGGCCGGCAAGAACTTTCTTGATTTCTGAGAGGCAATTGCTGTGTTCTTTAGTCCACTCGAA
The DNA here is from genome assembly GCF_000255335.2 of Galendromus occidentalis. Taxonomy (NCBI): domain Eukaryota; kingdom Metazoa; phylum Arthropoda; class Arachnida; order Mesostigmata; family Phytoseiidae; genus Galendromus; species Galendromus occidentalis. Next base: position 328,702 of record NW_003805441.1, read on the forward strand.
CGTCACGTCATTGGGGAGCAACTTCTCGAGAGGGGCCTTGTACGTGTGTAGATGTGGCACGAATTTGCCGTAGTAATTCACGAGGCCCAGAAGGGAACGAACTTCTTTCTTGTTCGTCCGATCGGAGATTGCTTGAATTGCCGAAATTCGCTTTGGGTCAGCTTCAATACCCCTTCGCGAAACTATCACGCCCAGATACTTGACTTCACTCCGGGCGAAAGTGCATTTTTCCAAACGCAAGTGGAAACCCCATTCCAGGAGTCTTCGGAGAACGGCATGCAGGCGTTGATCGTGCGTTTTGCGATCCGGGGCCATGACGAGAATGTCGTCGAGATAAACAAGCGTCCCTTCCAAACCAGCCAGTGACTGTTCAATTGCTTTCTGAAAAATCGCCGGCGCCGTCTTCAGGCCGAATACCAGCCGTTTACATCGGAACAGACCGCGATGCGTCGAGATAGTCGTGAACTGCTGGCTGTCTTCCTCCAACTTGAGCTGTAGATAGGCGTCCGCCAAGTCGAGCTGCGAGAAAACCTGGTTCCCGGAGAACCTTGACATGATTTCCTCCATGTTGGGAAGTGGATGGTTCAGATCTTTTAACGCCGAATTTAGCCCGGTAGAATAGTCTGCACATACTCTCAGAGTACCGTTCGGCTTCTTGATGACCACAATCGGAGCTGCCCAATTCGATTGTTCGACTGCTTCGATCGTGCCATTGTTCAGAAGGCGGTCCAACTCTTCATCGACTTTTTCCTTGAAAGCCATGGCGATCGGACGCGGTGGCAAATGAACGGGCTTGACGTTCTCATGTAAGTAGAGTTTGACTTCCAACTTCGAGCAACAGCCCAACCCTTTCTCGAACAAGGATGGGAACTCCTTTTGGAGCAACGAAGCGTATGGCGACAGGGACGCTACTTCAGCGACACACGGTTCTACCAGATCGGTCTTCCAGCTCAGCAGATCAAGATTTTTCAGAGCTCGCCCGCATAGTAGGTTATTGGTGCCAGACTTCAGAACCAAGATGTGTTCCTTGCACTGGCGACCTCCGTGTTCCAGAAGCGCCTGGAAGTGACCTTCCACACGTAACCCTTGACCCATCCGCTTGCGTGCATGGCGTGTCATACGGTTGGAGTTCGGGCGCTCCCATGCTTTTCCATGTGCCCGTAGAAATCGTGGAAATATCTGCACCAGAGTCCGCCCTGAACGATGTAAGATGGTTGTCAACCTTGACCTCCACAAACGTGCGCCCTTCCGCCAGCTCTCGATCCGAAATCATCGAAGAAATTTGCACGGAGTTAGTCTGGGCTCTCTTACTAGCTCGGCAAACTTAGGCCACATGACCCTTCTTGCGGCAGGTGTGGCATACCGAACTACGAAATTC